>NW_024508766.1:1542706-1542915 GCF_017590135.1 Pyrgilauda ruficollis | reverse complement strand
GCGCGGGGGCGGCAGCCGGCAGGTCCCGCTTCTTCCCGGCACCCAGCAGCAGCTTCTGCCCCGCCGCCGCATCGGCTCCAGGTCCGCCGGCGGTACCGAAACCCGGCAGCGGCACGAAGTCGGGCAGCAGTTCCAGTCCCTCCTCGGGGTAAAACGGCGCCTCCATCTTCACGGCGGATCGCCCGCTACGCCCGCCGCTCATGCTGCCG